>NC_048300.1:56972109-56986919 GCF_013100865.1 Trachemys scripta elegans | reverse complement strand
GGCCAATTCAATCAGGGTGGATGTAGTCCACCCTGATTGAATTGGCCTTGTCAACACTGGTTCGCCACTTGTGAAGTAACTCCCTGCTCTCCATGTGTCTGTATATAATGCCTGCATCTGTAGCTTTCACTCTATGCATCCGAAGAAGTGAGGTTTTTACTCACGAAAGCTTATGCCCAAATAAATCTGTTAGTCTTTAAGGTGCCACCAGACTCTTTGTTGTTTTTATACAAATTGGGAGGGTCTCTGAGCTCATCCCTAAATGGTCATTGAGGAATTTGCTCAAGGACTTCATCTGCAACTATAGAATTATGGTTAAGGAGATCTTAAAAATGTTCTTTCCGGCGAGAATTGATGGCTTCGTTGTCCTTCAGAAGTGTGGTTCCATCCTTAGAAGAGGATTCATACCATGACAAATCGGCCCATAAACAGCCTTAGTGCTCTATGTATATGTGTGTGTGTGTGTGGCTGGAGACTCACCACCGCAGCGCCTCCTGCTGGTTGCACCAGGAATTAGCTCTGTTCTGCTGTGGAGCACCCTCTGCAGGTGGTGTCTCACCCGTTGTCTGCTCTGCTGTGCTGTCTGGAACCTGTGTTGCTCCCTGGCTTACGGAGTCCTCTTCTGGACACAGCTCTCCGGCTGTGCCTTACTCGGTTCTGTCCCCTTCTGGGGGGGGTGTCAGCAGTCCTCAGTCTGCACCTGCCCTCGTGGCCAACTGCAGCCCCAAAGACTAGCCCTTTGTCTCAGGGGCAAGCCACAGTCTGTATCGGGCCATGCTCCTCCACGGCCAGGTGCAGTGTAAGAGGGGAGGGACCCAGGCCCACCCACTACTCTGGGTCCCAGCCCAGAGACCCTCTGGCAGCAGCCATGTCCTGCCCTCCTTCTCTCCCCTCTACTGCTCGCACTTGCTGGGCCACTTCCCTCTGGCCCTTGCACCTTCTCAGCCCTTTCTTTCAGGGGCCTCAGTCTAGCAGGTATCAGGCTGGAGCTTTCCCTCTGCTCCCCTGAGCCTACCCAGCGCTGCTCAATCTAAGGTGCTATCCCTGGGAGCCAGTCCTCCTCCCTGGCTGGTGAGGGAGAGACTCCTGTCTCTTTTGCTTTGCAGCCTTTATATAGGGCTCAGCCTGGCCCTGATTGGCTGCCTTTCTGCCCTTCTCTGATTGGCTGGGTTCTGCGCAGCTGCTCCACGGGCTGCTATTAACCCCCCCTCTGCTAAAGTGGGGCAACTGCCCCACTACAGTGTGTGTGTGTGTGTGTGTGTGTGTGTGTATCTATATCTATAGTGTGTGTATAGTACCATTTGTACATATGCCCAGAGCCTGAAATGGGCATGTATTTCTTTTTTAAAAATAAACCATTGAAATCTACATAAATGAAATCCATTTCTGTGCATTTCTTGATATTATTAGAACTGTAATTTTCTGAGGACTTAGTTGTGGGAGAAAAGTGCTCTCTTTCAGAAGGATAAGGAAGTGTTGCTTAATTTTGGAAGGTGCTCAGATACTATGGTGAGGAAGGTTGTATGAGTTCCTAGGTAGGTAGAGAGACAATAGCAAAGGATTTCTGAATGTGGTTGCCTGTGATAGAAACTAGGCTGGTAGATTGCAGGATTTGCCCGGGAGACCTGGTTCACCCACAGTTCCAGGCTAATGCATGTTCTCTGAAACACTAAAATAGAACAGACCACATTTGTATTGACGGCTGAGATGAGATTTTAATTGGATTAGAAAGGTTCAGTCTGTAAATGTGCCAGTGTAAATCAGCGACCTGGAAGTGCTTGGGAAGGCTCTGTGTTCTATACCAGCCACCCCACTGTTTATCCTTTATGGTCTTTTGAGACAGAAAACAGATATGACCGTGGAGCCTTTTGACCCAAATCCCTGAGCGAAATGGTGGCGCTGACACAGTCTGAGATCTCTAGTGAGACAAACATTGCATTGCACTCCCTGGAGCATGCCCAGAGGGTATGGCTTGGCCTGTGCCATCTGTTCTGTAAAAGGGTATAATGAAAAATATTCCTGCATTTGATTGCATTTCTCTCTCATTTTAAAAGCCCAAGCCTGTTCGCCCC
Organism: Trachemys scripta elegans; assembly: GCF_013100865.1. Taxonomy (NCBI): domain Eukaryota; kingdom Metazoa; phylum Chordata; order Testudines; family Emydidae; genus Trachemys; species Trachemys scripta. Next base: position 56,984,847 of record NC_048300.1, on the reverse strand, counting down.
ATGTGCAGCTAAAATCTGGGGCATTGTCCCACGTTTTAGATGAGAACATGGAAAAACCAACCTAGTTCACAGGATATTTTTCAGCATGGCTATTTTCCAGCCCAGTAAATATTCAGTATTCTGGACATTCCACCTGACCCTGAGGGAAATATCTTCCGTGAAGGATCCCCTCAGGTGCCCATGTAATGCGATATTGTAAGTCAGATGAGTGTCTGTGTGTCTGCTGTTCTCATGATTTTAACTTCATCTCCAAACAGCTAGCTTTTTGGAAGCCCAGTCTTTCAAATTGGGAGACAGAGTTTGGCATGTGTTGGGATACTTATTCTAGCAGTTGGGTGGTATGTTTGGGGACCCATCTCCTCAGTCAGGTTCTCAGCGAAAGCAAGGAGGCTTTTCAATCCCCTCATAGGGAATTAAAGCCCTGGCTGATCTCAGTGGGCGCTGTCTCTGCATATGGCATGTATGGTTTCCTAGTGGGAATGTTAACTCACCAAGCTATCTGCCCACAGAGATAGGCGCAAGTTGTGAAGCAAATGCTGCTGTTGTTGTAACATGTCCATGTCCAGTGCACCAGTCTGTGACACAAAGCAAACACCTACTTTGGTCCTTGTGCTTCTGGGGCCTCCCTAGCCCAGCTAAGCTTTGCATCTCAAGGGCCAGCCCTAATTCTTTCTGTAGCCCTACTGTATGAGGGAAAGGAACATCTGGGGCCAGATTCTCTCCTCCGCCTCTCCTGGTGGTAGAACAAGAGTAGGGGAGGCCCTGCATACTGGCGCACCTGTGGGGTGGTTTTGTGCCCTGTAAATGATAAAGCTGGCCCTAGCCTACGGTTCTAGAGTGCTTTTGCTCATTCTCCTCCACCTTCTCTTGTGCTCTCTCTCTCTCTCTTCCCCCCCTCTCCCATCCCTCCTCCCCCCGCCAGCTGGCATTGTGCATGCTGCCTTGTAATGAAGTGCTGCTGCAGTTTGTGGTCTCCCCTGTGTGTGCCTGCTTGCAAATGTGGCCTTGCTACAAGCATATATTTTCCTTTGCACAGGTTTATTGACTGAAGAACTACAGAAAATCTGGAAGATTTGTTTTAAAATCTACTGCAAATCAAGGGGAAATCACTTAACCTCCCTCCCATCCCCAATTTCTTGTTGAACTTCATAGGTATTGCAAGGCTATAATACATCCACTCCAAGATGAGTTCAAATTCACTCTGTTCAAGGACAAGTAAGAAACCACTAGCAACAAAAACCTAGGGATTTGCTTTTGAAGTCTCATGATGCTGGAGGTTTCACCACCTAAATCTGTCAGTTACACAGGCAATCTGATCTCAAGCGTGAACTCAAACTGCACCAGGAAGGGTAACTAATGCAGCAGACCCAGAGAAATCAGAAAAATGAAAGGAATGTCAGCTGTTTTCTAAGAAAGAATTACAAAAGGTGGTTTTTTTTTTTTTAAAGTACATTGTCAAGATTCTCTCTCTTTCTCTCACTCACTCACTCATCTGTTTAGCTGGAAGCTTCTTGGAGTTGGACTGAGTCATCTTCTGTGACCTTTCACAGATCTGAGCATGTGGTGTTTAACAAATCAGTGATATTATTGGCCTTACCTGGGTTACCAACACCACATTTGATTATTAGATCTGAAAGAATTTAAAACATTCAAATATATTTTCCTTCTTTGTGGTGTTGGTTTTGCAGTACGACTTGCACATAGCTCAGCTTGGACACTGAATTTAGACTGAATTCACATTCACTTTCGGTTTCTCTTGCACGCGATACTGTTGTGTGATGAGTTTCCAGTAGGAACAGGAATGGTTAAATCCATCTTCTCTCTCTGGCTCCACAAAAAACTACTTTACTTTTTAATTTAATTAATTTAATGAAACATTTCTATCCATGTTACTTTTTTTTTTTTTTTTTTAAATCCATAACTCAACTTTGGGCCTAAACTCCCTGAGTGTGTCCTATTTAATTAAGTTGGTAATGTGCCTAGGAACAACAGAAACAGCTTTGACCTTCCAGACATTTTCTATGACAAAGAATTTCCATTCACTCTGTCTGAAGACTAGGATTTTCCATCATTTTCCTCCTACCTTCCACCCCACGTCATCCTTTTGAATAAAGGACTCCCTCCTAACTCCTTTTAGACCCTATTGCTCCCTAATCAGCTGGAGAGGTAGGACATTGCTTAGGGTAGTTTGTGCTGTCCCCTAGGGGACTGAGCACTTTGGCCCGGTCTGACTCCTGGCCCTCATTGGCCTACGTGATCAGCAAGATAGGTATTTCTATCTCATAGAACTGGAAGGGACCCTGAAAGGTCATCGAGTCAGCCCCCTGCCTTCACTAGCAGGACTAAGTACTGATTTTTTGCCCCAGATCCCTAAGTGGTCCCCTCAAGGATTGAACTCACAACCCTGGGTTTAGCAGGCCAATGCTCAAACCACTGAGCTATCCCTCCCCCCATTGAGCCAGTGTCTCCATTACTGCTCCAGCAGGGTTCCTTGCCTGCCTGAGCAACAAGAGACTGGTATCCAAAGTCTCTCTTGCTCTGCAGCATTCCTAGCTCCAGAAAGACCAGGTAGAGAGGGGGCCCAAGTACTGAACCTTTCTCCTCAGGACCCAACATCTGCTGCACTCTTGGCCTCTGCTGACCCTGGGAATAAGATTAACTGTGACTGGCAAGCAAGCCCGTTTCACCTACACAGTGATGTGCAGCACTACCTGGTAGCCTAGGGACTGACTGCCCTTCCATCTATTACCCAAAATCCAGCTCCTTTTTCCTTCTCCTGTTACTTCACATCATATCACCCTTTGTGCTGGTTTCCATGGCACCTCAAACAACTCCTGGTTTCTGAGTTAGGAGAGAGCTCTATTGTGTTGTGTTGTCCCTCACAGAGGGACCTAGAAGCTCTTTCTCTCCTACACAGATGTAAAAAGTCTCTCAGGGGCTGGACTCTGCCTGAGTACTTCCAGTCTGCCTGAAACCTGCCTCTCTGCCTATGATCGCTGCTTTTTTCATCCAGCCTAGAAGTGAGTGGAATGACTATTTCTCTCCCCTCCCACCCACCCTCTTCATCGCAGGGTCACTGAGACGCACCTGTTAAGAGCCTCTATCCTAGGGTATCAAACAGCTGAATTAACATTTTCCTGGTCCATTTCCACCTGCAGTGGCCTCTTGACTCACTCTAACAGTTCTCATCTGGGTTGGATAAACTGGATTCTAAAAATGGAATGTCCTAGTATGTCACTGAAGCATAAGTCCCTGTTAGTCAGTTTGTCCCATGGTGACTGCCATAGCAGGTGGCCCTATCTCCTGCAAGTGGTGGTACTGCTGTTTCCCAAGCCATCCTCCCAACTATAGGCGCACAGTGTGTGTAGTGTTTACTGGATCCCTGGTGGAGATTGCCAGCCCTCTCAGCCCTTCAGGTTGATGCTGTGTTTGTGCAAGCCACACAAGTAGGTACTTTGATGGGACTATGCATGGTGAAGTTGAGGGAATCTAGTCCTTTCAGAATGAAGAAGTATGTGCAAGAATGAGCCCTAGGTTATTTGGGGTAGTGAGCCTCTCCCTACCTTTATTTGGTTAGACAAGATAGGAGGGGGCTCAAATGGGTGCCTAGCAAGAAACTACACTTTGAAATCCTCCTTTGAAATCCTCTGTCTGTTTCTACTCCATTACAAGAATGAACAATGGGGAGGGGAGGGGAGTAGATAACCTCCATGCCCCATATCCAGTCTTTTAGGTTTTCATTTCTAGGTTACCTATTTAGATGCAGCCCAGGGTTGGCAGTGACTAAATATTGTAACATTTGGATGGCTGTGTCATGAAGGATGTGAAATGAGTTGGCTGGTCTCAGTTCCCAGTAGGCACATCACAGAAACCGCCATCACAATTGGCACTCTTGTTGGCAGTCTTGTCAGAGAGACAAAGCAATGAATGGGCCATAACGCCTGCATTCCCACCAATGTTCATCCTCCAGGACAGACACATTACAGGAGATTAGTATGGGAAGCATGTACTACTGTTGTCCCTGTTGTACCTGTTCTGTGTAGGACCTCTATCTCCAGGGCGGTTAATTCAGCATCATTTATCTTATGGGCAAACATTTGTGGCAATTCTAATATTCACTGGACTGGTTCACCTGTCCATAACTGCCACCTTTTGTGTTTGTTACACAGTTATCAGAGTTAAGAATCTGTATATTACGTTGGCTACCATCATGTAGTCTCTCTGAGTATAGTGTTTTATATCTAGCCTTCACCTGCTTAGTTTGCGTTCTTTCCACATTTGCTATTTCGTCTCACAAGAGAAAAATATGACTGATTTACAGTACAGCATATCTGTCAACATTGCATTCTGTCACAATGCAGCATTGTGTCCTACTGCCAAAAGTGATTTTTCTCTCCTTAAAGGAAATTCAGGTTTGTTTAAAAAAAAAAAAAAATCCTATAGGATGAATGACAAATCCAGCAATATCAGAACCTGGGGCTGTCTGGGGAACTCAGTCAGCAGGTAACCCTAAGCTGTAGTGAATACAGGAAAGTTACTGAGCCGAGGTTATAAAGAGGATTGGAGAGTAAGGGAAAAGCTGATAATCTTTCCTTCAGGGTATGTCTATGCTTAAAATGCTGTAGTGCTTCAGTATAGACACTACATATCCCCGTGGGAGGGGTTCTCCCAAGGGCACAGGTAATCCACCTCCCTGAGAGGTGGTAGCGAGGTCAACAGAAGAATTTCTGCCATCAACCTAGTGCTGTCTACCTAGGGACTTAGATCAGGGTAACAACACCGGGGTGTGCATTTTTCACATCCCTGACTGATGTATTTAAACCAACCTATTTTTCTAGTGTAGACCAGGCCTTAGTGATGCTGTTGCTGTTCCCCTACCCCCAAAGCCATGATGGCTGTTCAGTAGGCTACGTGAAATGAGTTTGCTGTTATCAGTCCAGCTCCCAGTGGACAAGGGTCCATGTTTGAAAGAGCAAAACAAAAGAGCAAATGGTATTAGGTGACACTCTACCTCTGGAAAAAATGTGAAAAACTGACTGGATCCTGGCGACTGAGGACTCCTATCTGTACAGGTGGTACCCAGGGCAGAGATGAGGTATGCTGATTGGGGAAGTGTACAAACACACTGGGCAGAATTTTTCCAGTGGAATATTTCCCTTTCAGAAAATGCTGTTTCATTGAAAGTGACACGTTTTGCAGAAATGAGTCAATCTGTGACAAAATTTCTTTTCCGAGGGCGGGAAAGGAACAGTGCTCTGATAAGGTGGAACGTTTACATTTTATCCTACACAGAAAGTCAAAAGCAGAATGCAATGTTTGTATTTTATTGAAACAAAATGTGGTGTTTACCCCCAAAATGAAATCTTTTCAGAATTTCATTTCACCAGAAACTTCAAAATTGTTGGTTTAGTTCTGTTTTGGAAAGGATATTCCAAGATTTTGAAGTGTTTTCTGCAAAACAGAAAATCAGGGTCCTACTTGGCTCTGGGGAGGTGTTTGTGGGTAGCTTCAGCTCAGATTCATACATAAGAAAACTAGTCATGTGCTTAAGGCCCAAATTCCGGGGGCAGGGGAGCCCAATTTGGCCTGGCCGCCCCTCCTGTAATGACAGAGGGGCATCTGGGACAAACCTGAGTGTTGCTGCAATCCTGTGTGCTACTTATTCAAGTTTGGCCTGGCCAATTCTCTGTCATAACTGAGGAGTGGCTGGGTCAAATTAGAGCAAGTGGCATTGCAACCTGGTGCCCAGGTTCATATTAGAAGGCAGGGGTCCACAAATGTATGTTTGCCTAGAGCCCAGTAATGGGTTAATCCAGCCCTGGGTAGCTTAAACTGATCCCGCTCATACTGCACCACTTTGGTGGCTAAATAGAGGCCTTTCAGTTAGCAGGGCCATTGATCAGTAGAAAATTCACTAAAAATATACTTTTAAAATGCCTCTGTTCTCCCTTCCCCCCCAGACATGTGGCCTTTTCACTGCTTGAGCCCACTCCTGATACACATTTATATACTGAATCGCTGTTCCTAATTAACCAGGAAAGTGCTTTTGTGCCAAATGCAATCAAGATCTGAAGAGGCCCCTGTTTCATTCACATATGATGAGCTCTGGTTCCAGCAGAGCAGGAGACTTGCTGGCTTTGGACCAACAGAGACTTTGCCCATTCCTAATTACTGCCTCCTTTCCCTGAGGCTGTTAAACAGGAACATTTTCAGTGGAGGCTGTAAGAAAAATCCCAATAGATTAATTAACTGGTATTTCTCAGATATTAGGTGGGGCCAGGAAGAGGACACAGGTCTTAGAATCATTATCTGAGGTGATCCTCTGAAGGCCGAGGTGATCAACAGGGCCTGCAGTAGCTGAGGGGAGCCAGACCACAAAGCCTTCTTTCTCTCCGTCAGGTTAGACTGTAGCTGCCTGAGTATAACTTTCTACACTGCTGTCAGATGTGATTTGTTTCCATTGAAATCACTGGCCTATGTGATGGGCTTTTGATTCAGATTTTTGAAGCTGTTAAGAGAGCAATACTTTGAAGGCAAAGGCTCTCCTTGCTTGTGCCGTGTGGCTCACTCTCCTCAGACACTTCCTCTCTTTCCTGTCTTATGGAGAAGAAAAAGTGAAAAGCTAGACATGGTGAGAGACTGCAACGGGAGTGTCATACAGTGACTGGCCCCTTTCAGAGGGAGTGAGGACCAGTGCACCTGTGACTGATTCCCTGTTGCCCAAATGGGTTTAAGGGAAGGCACCTGGTCCTTATAAAAGAGGAAGCTGTGGCAGAGACTGCAGAAGAGCTGCAGCAAGCAGGGGGCTGCAAGGAGAGTTTGACATACCAGGAGGAGGAGACACCAGGCAGGTAGAGCTGGGAGAGATCAGCTAAAAGCAGGGGATTGGGTTGAATTTTATTGTGGGTCTTTGAGGTTTGTTTGAAATTTCGATATTAATAAGCCCAGATCCTGGGTTGCACAGAGAGAAGCCTGTGTGTGAAATCTGAGCGGAATAAGGGAAACTGAGGCAGGGTGCTGCAAAGCCACACCTGACCACGAGTGGGTGCTTGGGAGGTGGACTGCCCAGTTACAGGTAGTCCGTTAAAAGCCTTGGCCACTGATGTGCAGTAGTCCTTGGTGAACCTGTCTGCCTCTGGAAATTTCCACTACATGCATCCGACGAAGTGGGTATTCACCCACAAAAGCTCATGCTCCAATACGTCTGTTAGTCTATAAGGTGCCACAGGATTCTTTGCTGCTTTTACAGATCCAGATTAACATGGCTATCCCTCTGATACTACTATCCAACAGACTTCCTCTTTTGAGGTTCTGGTCTTGCAGGGCCAGACTTTCAAAAGCATGTGCATCTGCTTAACTCATGCACAAAGCCTGATTCTCATGGGCAAGTCCTGATTTGAATGCACGTTTCTATAAGTAAGCACAAATCAGGGTCTGTGCTTGTGTTGCCAGATCTTGGGTGTAGGGGAGCCAGGGGCCACAACATTACCCATGCATTTGTGAAATTCCTGTTCACAATTGTTAGTGCAAGGAGAAACCACATGAATGGATCACCTCACAGAATGTGTTGGTAGAGTGCTACCTTATCACAGAACTTGTAGCCAGATCTCAGCTAGCATAAATCAATATTATTTTACTGAAGTCAACAGAGCTATGCTGACTTCCACCAGCTGAGGATCTGGCCCATGTGATGTTTTGTCTGTTCCATGGTGACTGGCTGCTACTGAATGCCCCAGGTAGAGGGTATTTGCTATATTGCTTAAAGTTCTGGGTAGCATGCATACACTATGCTCATGAAATGTTTGGATACGTTCCAGGTGGGATGCATCTGTTGTGCCTAGAGAACATCCCAGATACGACCCATTCACTGTGGCAGACACGTTTGAGGTGTAGGATGCCCCTGCTGTGCTGAGGGAAAGCGCTTCATCCATCCTAGCCATCCATTGTTTTTAATGGAATATTACTGAATTTCAGCAGCACGGGAGCAGGTGTGTAGACCAGCAAAAAGAGGGTAGAGAACAGAGCAACTGGTAGAAATGCAAGCTTTGCTATGAGTTCCCATTGGTGTGACTCTCTCAGAACAGAGAGTGATGTACAAAGAAGCTGATTTGACATTTTTCCACTATTGAATGCTTGTAGGTTGTGTAGAAGATAGGATCTCTCCGCTATTGTTAGCGTTGGTACATTTGCTAAGAAATCATCCTTCCACAATGTCTTTAATACATTATCAATTGAGTCGAAAACGCTTGCATGATCTGACATAGCTGAAAGTGCACTTATGGTAAGGGCTAAATTAGAGTGAGAAGTTCATATAAAGCTACACTGTGTCCTATTTCTTACTGCAGTGATGTTGATACAGTAAGAATTGCGCATCCCATTAGGACTCTAATTTGTGGCAAAGAAATGTGGTTAAAATAAGACATTGAGAGTGCAGGATGGACATACTGGCTGGCACTGTCAGCCTATCGTGCTTTCTTTCCCTGTTGCCTGGGTCGTTCAGCACCAGTTTATGAGTATAAAGCAAACAATCTCCCTGTTTTTTGTTTTTGTTTTTTTTCTGAAGTTTCGCTATATATGAACTTCTATTACCATGCGGTTCCACTCCTTATAGTCTTGCTGACTTGGGGTACCCATCTCAGCCCACCCCAATGGGAACAGAGCACCATTGGCAATACAGCAGTTCACCTCTACCTCCATATAACACTGTCCTCTGGACCCCAAAAATCTTACCGCGTTATAGGTGAAACCGCGTTATATTGAACTTGCTTTGATCCACCCGTGTGCGCAGCCCCCCCCCCCCGGAGCGCTGCTTTACCGCGTTATATCCGAATTCGTGTAATGTCAGGTCGCGTTATATTGAGGTAGCGGTGTATATTCTTTTGTCTGCTCTCTGATCTAGCTACCCTGTGTATGGATATAGCAGTTTATGCTGACCCTAAAAGTCTCTTTCTAGTGTTTTATAGAGTTCAAAATCATGCGAGGCATCTCACAAATAAATAAGACCTGATCTCCACCTTCAGGAGTTTATAATCCAATTTCAGATGTGATGCAATGAAAGAAGGTGACAAAAATAGGAAGAGGTTGGGGAGAAAGGACAGGATGGCAGGAGGGTAATGGTCTTGGGGACCAGCTCAGGAAGGGGCATTCCATGTGCAGGGGCATGCATGGAGGTGTTTGGGGTGGGGGGAGAAATGTATAAGCAGGATATTGAGGCTGGCTGCTTTGGTGGATTGAAGTAGGTGTGGAGTGATGTAGATAATTAGGGAGGGGAGGGGCAGAGTTTTGTAGGACTTTGGCTTTTTCTTGTGCTCACCTTCAATGTGGTGCTGAAGGGATAGCAGGTGGATGGATCCAAAGGGGTGGCGGTGGTGTGGTCTGAATGATAGGCCAGTAAGATGATCCTTGCAACCGTGGTTTTTGTGAACTGGAGCAGGGCAATGTGGGTTGCAGTGACCTGGGGAATGCTGAACACGTGGATGAGTGTGTTTAGTTGTAGGGGTAGAAGGGAAAGGTCTGATCTTAATACTGTAGAGGAAGAAGGGGCAGGATTTGACTGTGGCCAGGTGCCAAGGGGGAGAGAGACGGAGACCATCAACTACTGTGGAGATAGGAACCATGTAGAACTTGGATCTAAGAACTCAGATTAGGAAGAGTCAAAGATGTCAGAGAGGGAGAAAGAAGCTAAAATGTGGGATTGGATGATGGCATGAAGATCGTTCAGGCAGATTTGTGGGTCCTCAGCATACAGATGGTGGTCAAAGCTGTGGAAGTAGATGAGATGTTGTAAATGGAGAAGAGGAATGAATGGAACTTAGTGGGATCCCTGTGGGGGAGTGGGACAATGCAGGAGGAGAACCCACCAAACAAGAAGTTAAAGTAGAGAGCAGAGAGGTAGGAGAGAATTTATTGAATCTGATTTGTTGAATCCACTCCCAACTAATTAATCTACTACTCTTGCGCTCTTTCTTTTCATCTCTCTCGGTCTGCCCATCTTGCTTAACAATGGAGATCAGAAAAGCTTATGGCCTGAGTGATATGCAATACAGTATTTGTGTGTACATGGCAGGTGCTGTAATTCTCTATATTACCTCAATATCTTTGTGTACTACCACATCTGGGGGAGAATGGGCAGTGTGCCATCTTTTTTGGGTAAGTGCCTGGTTGGTGCCTTCCTCTGTGATCGGTGGGGAAAAAGCTTTTGGTGTCATCAGATGCAGCAAATCAGCAGCCATTCTGCTGCATTCCTCTGAAATCCAACTGGAAAATCCGCCTGCGTTCTTGGTGCAGAAAGAGGAGAGAGACCATTGAGGGGGATTTCTGTGTTGCTCATTGCTCCAGGCCTCCTCAGCAGCTGCTCTGCCTTAGGGGTATTTAGGAGCCTCTAAGTGCAAATGTAATAAGAGCAACTCACATTTCTATAGCACCTTTTCATCCTTAGGACTCCTAAAACTCTTTGCTGACTATGTACAGAATCACTTACCCAGAACTACAGGGCAGCCAACTCTGAGACTGTGTGTTTACCAATATGCAACAAAGTTATGTAACCATTTATTAAGTGGGGCGCTTCAGCTGAAACTGAAGGGGAATTTTATGTAGGCAGAATGTAAATATCCAATTTGGAATTTGGCCAGGGATACCCCTGAGTCATGGAAAAGACTAGGGGATTTGTAATGGCCAAGAGAGGTCAGGGCCTTAGTGTTACATCTCAACATTGACTGCAACAGCTGGATGAATCTGTCAGTATGAAACTGTTGGCTGCCTCATCTACTCTGTGATGAGTTTTGTATTACAAATGTTCGAAACAATAACAAAGAAAAGTAATTACACTGAAGAAATGCACAGGATCTACAAGGCCAAATGCCCAACCCGCTCCTGTTCCTTTTCCCAGGTTTTATGAGGTTTCCTGTTAATCTTTAAAAGGTTTAAAGAAAAAAAAAATCTTTGGCTTGTGTTCTATTAGCTCAAATGATGTCAGTGCAGTAGGTGTCGTACTAGTTATCAGGGTTTTTGATCAGTGAGATACACAAGGGTGTGAGTGGCTAACTGCGCACAACCATCACATCTTCACCATAGTGTTTACATAGGTGATTTAAAATGCACTTTTTTCTTCAGTCAACATGCATCAGGCAATGAATGTATTTACCCTGTGGAATAGTTCCCCAAGGAAGGTGGAGGAAGTGTCATTGTATGGACCAATTAAAACTACTTTGCACTAATTACTAGGAAATATACCAGTTCTTCACTAATTCAGGGAAGAGATTGTAACACATTAAATGTGACTTAACAGGTCTCTATCCTTCAAAGTCTGTGTGGAAAATTCTGTTCTCTGTTGCACCGATAAAAATCTAAAGTAAATTCACTGAACTAATTGAGTTAGAGAAGGATTATGTTCCCATTAGTGCTGGTGTCAATCCAGTGTAACTATACTAAATTGAGAGGAATTAGGGCCAGATTCTGATCTGTTACACTGTTGCAAATCTGGTGTAGCTGACTAGAATTGGTGCCAATTTCTGATTTCACTTATGCCTGTGTAAAGGTGGAATAACTCCTTTAATTCACTTGACAGATTAGAATTCTTTTGGGTTTCTACCTATGTGAGAGCAAAGTTTAGCCCTATGATCCCGAGTTCCGAGAGAGCACGTTGACTATTTAATTTCACTCTGGAAATCTTATTAGCCCTGTTTCTCCTACCCTTTTACATAATATTGTCCAGGGAATTAAAGGTCAGCCAAGGCTTTGTCTTACGTGTGTGCGCCTCAGCAGAGGCGTATGGTAAGTAGGACGCACACAAGGGGATAGAGCTGAGGGGGAAGGAGAGGGCAGTACCCACGCCCCTGGAAACACAGCCTGCCTTTCGAATGGGGCTCAGGCAGCAATAATTCTTTTGCTGTGCCCTTCTCAGCCCACGTTCTGTGGGGTGAGCCAGCTGAGCTGTGTTGGAGCAGGAAGCGATCAAAGAGGTGTGTGCCTGTGTGCTTTGGCACAGTGCGAGCTGTGAATTGCTCTAGCACAGGAATCGCCTCTGAACTCATTCGTATTAAACAGAAGAGCAGAGACCTTAGGGGCTGGGGGTAGGGTGGGGAAGCCGGAAAGGTAGCAGTTGAGACGGCTGTTTCCTGATAACCTTTCCCACACCTAGCTTCCCAGGCAGTCTCATCTGAAGGGCTCTGGCCTGAAAAACAAACCTTGAGCAGGGAGGGGAGAGGGGGAAGGGAAATGAGGGGAGGAGGAGGAAGGGTGGGGAAGGGTCACTTGTGCTGAAACAGCACATCTTGATGAGGAGGTTTAATATTAACGGTAACACCCAGCGGCTCCAATTTGAGAAAGGGCTCTGAAGTGATTGGTATGGTCCAAATATGGAGGTAAACGTGGGCCTTGTCCCAAAGTGCTTACAACCCAAGATGGTGAAAAACATACAAAAGATAGGGGAGAGGAAGACAGAGTCTCTCTCTCTCTTGTGGTGCAGTTGTATAAATTAATATTGACTGTCCCAGCTGCCCGCCCTGATTACCAGCTTGCTCCTTCTGTGGGAGGGAGGATTGAAGAGCCACAAAGGCAGGTGTCTAAAGTCTCTCTGAGAGAAGGGACCAGTGATGAGCTCCCAAAATCCTAATAACTGGTTCCCTACCAGGTCCTCAGTGGCACTTTTGCAGCGGCGGGGGGGCCCTTCACTCACTGCGGGTTTTCGGTGGCATTTCGGCAGCAGGTCCTTCACCCGGAGCGAGTGAAGACCCCCTC